>NC_085940.1:21277500-21279753 GCF_963556715.1 Cydia fagiglandana
GTTAGGTTAGGTTAGGTTAGGTTAGTTAGGTTAGGTTAGGTTAGGTTAGGTTGGTTAGGTTAGCGTTAGGTTAGGTTAGTTAGTTAGGTTAGGTTAGGTTAGGTTAGGTTGGTTAGGTTAGGTTAGGTTTGGTAGGTAGGTTGGTTAGGTTAGGTTTGGTTAGGTTAGGTTAGGTTAGGTTAGGTTAGGTTTGGTTAGGTTAGGTTAGGTTTGTTAGGTTAGGTTAGGTTAGGTTAGGTTAGGGTAGGTTAGGTTAGGGTTAGGTTAGGTTTGGTTAGGTTAGGTAGTTAGGTAGGTTAGGTTTGGTTAGGTTGGTTAGGTTAGGTTAGGTTAGGTTAGGTTTGGTTAGGTTAGGGTAGGTTAGGTTAGTTAGGGTTTAGGTTAGGTTAGGTTAGGTTTGAGGTTAGGGTTGGTTAGTTAGTTTGGGTAGGTTAGGTTAGGTTAGGTTAGGTTTGGTAGGGTTGGTTAAGGTTAGGTTTAGGTTAGGTTAGGTTAGGTTAGGTATAGTTAGTGTTTGGTTAGGTTAGGTTAGGTTAGGTTAGGTTAGGTTAGGTTAGGTTAGGTTAGGTTAGGTTAGGTTAGGTTAGGTTAGGTTAGGTTAGGTTAGGTTAGGTTAGGTTAGGTTAGGTTAGGTTAGGTTAGGGGTTGGTTAGGTTAGGTTAGGTTAGGTTAGGTTAGGTTAGGTTAGGTTAGGTTAGGTTAGGTTAGGTTAGGTTAGGTTAGTTAGGTTAGGTTAGGTTAGGTTAGGTTGGTTAGGTTAGGTAGGTTAGGTTGAGGGTTAGGTTTAGGTTAGGTTAGGTTAGGTTAGGTTAGGTTAGTTAGGTTAGGTTAGGTTAGTTAGGTTAGGTTAGGTAGGTTAGGTTAGTTTGGTTAGTTAGGTTAGGTTAGGTTAGGTTAGGTTAGGTTAGGTTAGGTTAGGTTAGGTTAGGTTAGGTTAGGTTTGGTTAGGTTAGGTTAGGTTAGGTTAGGTTAGGTTAGGTTAGGTTAGGTTAGGTTAGGTTTGGTTAGGTTAGTTAGGTTAGGTTAGGTTAGGTTAGGGTAGGGTTAGGTTAGGTGTAGGTTAGGGTAGGTGGTTAGGTTAGGTTAGGTTAGGTTTAGGTTAGGTAGGTAGGTTAGGTTAGGTTAGGTTTGAGGTTAGGTTAGGTTAGGTTAGGTTAGGTTAGGTAGGTTAGGTTAGGTGTAGGTTAGGGTAGGTTGAGGTTAGGTTAGGTTAGGTTAGGTTAGGTGTAGGTTAGGTTAGGTAGGTTAGGTTAGGTTAGGTTAGGTTTAGGTTAGGTTAGGGTTAGGTTAGGTGAGGTTAGGTTAGGTTAGGTTAGGTTAGGGTAGGTAGGGTAGGTTAGGTTAGGTTAGGGGTTAGGTTAGGTTTGGTTAGGTTAGGTTAGGTTAGGTTAGGTTAGGTTGAGGTTAGGTTAGGTTTGGTTAGGTTAGTTAGGTTAGGTTAGGTTAGGTTAGGTTAGGTTAGGTTAGGTTAGGTTAGGTTAGGTTTGGTTAGGTTAGGTTAGGTTAGGTTAGGTTAGGTTAGGTTAGGTTAGGTTAGGTGAGGTTAGGTTAGGTTAGGTTAGGTTAGTTAGGTTAGGTTAGGGTAGGTTAGGTTAGGTTAGGTTAGGTTAGGTTGGTAGGTTTTGGTTAGGTTTGAGGTTAGGTTAGGTTAGGTTAGGTTAGGTGAGGTTAGGTTAGGTTAGGTGAGGTAGGTTAGGTTAGGTAGGTTAGGTTAGGTTAGGTTAGGTTAGGTTAGGTTAGGTTAGGTAGGTTAGGTTAGGTTAGGTTAGGTTGAGGTTAGGTTAGGTTAGGTTAGGTTAGGGTTAGGTTAGGTTAGGTTAGGTTAGGTTAGGTTAGGGTTAGGTTTGGTTAGGTTAGGTAGGTTAGGTAGGTAGAGTTAGGTTAGGTTGGTTAGGTTAGGTTAGGTTAGGTTAGGTTAGGTTAGGTTAGGTTAGGTTTAGGGTGGAGGTGTAGGGTTAGGTGTGGTTAGGGTAGGGGAGGGTTAGGTTTAGGTTAGGTTAGGTAGTGTTAGGGTAGGTGAGTGAGGGGTGGGTAGGTTGTAGGTGTCAGGGTAGGTTAGGTAGGTGGTAGGGGTGGTTAGGGTTAGGTGAGGGTAGTAGGGTTTGTAGGTGAGGTAGTAGGTTAGGTTATTGGTTGTAAGGTTAGGGTTGGTTAGTTAGGGTAGGTTAGGTTAGGTTAGTTAGGTTTAGGTTAGGTTAGTTAGGTAGGTTAGGTAGGTACGGTTAAGGTTAGGTTAGGTTAGGTGAGGTTAAG